>NC_136008.1:24407832-24417832 GCF_048128805.1 Centroberyx gerrardi
TTCAAACTTGTAATGTAAATGTACAGTAGCTTAAAATGCATGGTGGCCAGGCTAAAAACAAGGCTTAGTTCCTGAAAACCTCTCACCACTGGCACTAACTTCTAGCTCAGTATCACTCAAGGTAGCTATTTGAATGTTGAAAGTAGTTCAATTCAATAACAATGATTTAATCTCGATCATAATTATCAAAGAAAGTGTGCTAGTTTTTATTAGTTTTATTCTTGCCATTGATTTTCAGGATGCTTAATTCTCGGTACATGATTTTTGCTTTGCTGAGAAGTTGCCTGAACTGTGTCAGCGTACCTTGAAGGCACTAACTACCAGCTCAGCATCCCATTAAAACAGAATCCACTGGGCTCCGGTCTTAAAGACACAGGGGAACACTTTGCCAGGACGATTTAACCAAAAGGAAATGAGCCGGACAAAGCAGTACATTATTTCTCTCGCAGGCTCAATCTCCCCAGCAATTCATCAAGAGTTTGAGCTGTGCGGCTCGGCTCCACGTCAGCTTTTCAACAAAGGATGAGGCTTGGGCTTGATGCTAAGACACACAAACATCCTGATGGCCTCTGCTGTGAAATGTAGTATCGGTCAGGACTACATTCAAGGGAGGAGATGAGTGAGGAGCCCGAACCTCTTAAATGCTATTTAATCACTTGAAGCGGCAGCAGTAACCACGCGGTCCAGCACTTAGACTCCCCCTTGCTCTTTATCTCATCTTAATAATTGAGAAGAAGGGTGATGGATGCGTTTAATAACTGGAGAGAACAAGAGCACTTACGTGGCCCATCAATCTCGACCCGCGAGGGGTGAAAAAAGACAAGAGCCTTCTCCAAATCCGAGGGATTTGGCTGCACCTTTTAGAGAGATTTTCCCAGATACATGGAGACAAATTGAGTCTTTTTTTTTTTTTTTGAGGGGTGGGGTGGGGTGGGGTACAAAGGACAAAGAGAAAGAGCGAGACAGAGGGGAGAGGAGGAGAGATGGAGAATGAAGACGAAGAAGGAGAGATGTGAATTCTAGAAGGTGAGAGGTTGCTGGGTTTCTCCAGGGCCGGGGAGCACAGCGGATTTGAGACGAAACACTGGGTTCCGTTTCCTCAACATGCTACTTTGAGTTCAGGGGTGCAGCCACAGGGAAAAGGGAAAACCGGGGACAGGCGGGGAGGAGAAAGGAAGAGAGAAAGTATAGGAGGATGAGAGGAGAAACGCGCTTCCTGAAACAGTTAGGCTCATTTGTTATTCACGCATCGATTTTCTGCTCTGAAATGGGGGGTGTAGCACTGCAGACCTGGCACCTGTCTTTACACTACTGGCTTCTTTTTCTCATTGTTCACAATAGAGAAAGCAAGTAGAGGGTTAGGGAGAAAAAAGTTTTCCGCTGTGAATGAAGTTTTAATTTTCATCATGACCAAAACCTTTAACCAAACGGTTTTAGTTCCCTAATCATAACAAAAGCTTTTATTGCGTAACCCTAATTCTAACTCTAACCCTAACCCTAACCCACCCGACCTTAACCTTAACCGAAGTTGTTTTAGTTTCCTAACTTTTTCACATGACGAACACATGAAAATGGCGTGTCCAATTCATGCTATTGACACATAATCCTTTTGTGGTGGAAGAACGTGTTCTTGCACTGCTGCACTCTTGGAAAGTGGGTACCTCTTTATCCTTCTCCTTCCCTAATTCCCTTTCCACTGTTTCAAACTAAAGGCTCTGGCATGCTTCCCTCTTTTACTTGTTCACTTGCAGCATAAATTAACTGCACCCCTGTCTGGCTAGACATCAAATTCCACATTACCCTGCTCCCACCTCCCCTCCCCTGCTTTGCTCGGTTAAGAAATAATATTCTGAGAATTCAAGAGCCAGGGGTGATGTATGAGAGAAGGACAGTGATCTTAATTTAATTTCCTAGCTGTTTACGCTCAAGTCAACATCTTAATGATACCTTTTGTTTTGAAAAATTGATTGTTTAAAACAGGGAGGTTGTGGTACATTGTGAACTGAAATGAGGTGGGGAGCGGAGGAGGGAGGTTATGGGGGTAGCAGGAGGAGAGAAAAGAACACCTGCTTGCAATTTTACAGAAAACAGAAAAAAAATCTTCAATCTGGGCTTGGCTGGCTGGCTGGCATAGGGACCCGGCATCATTTTTCAGATCAATCTGATATTAAGCCTACATAAACGCCAACTTCTCTGGAGTATAGGCCAAGTGTTGACATTTTTGACACATGGCCAGCGGCCCCTGTAGACAGGGCTACTCTTCAGCAGGGAAATGTGATAAACTTCTTTACAATTTTCACACTCTTGGAAATTCAGCTTATCCATATGTGTCTCTGCATTCCAGACCAAACTCAGTGCCACCAAGTATCAAAAGAAGACCAGCAGTCTATGCCAGTGTTAAATTGTTTAAGTGTGAATTCAAAATGGGCTGGTGACCCGTCCTCTTTTGGTGAGTCCCCACATGACAAGTATATACAGTGGTAATAAGTGTCCCAGGGGGGAACTAACTTTAGTCAGGGCTTGAGCTGGGTGTTTGAGAACCCATGGTCTCTGTGAATCATGCTGACACTTTCTGTAATTACGCGTACATTTTGGTTTTAATCACTTCAATAGACCAGATCCTGCAAAGACAGTTGCTCTTTACATGAAAGACTGATTTGATTTACGGACAGCATGAATAACATCAACACAGTGTACACACAAGCTAATTAACCACTGAAACTAATGTCTACAAAGGCAATCACATGTCATTTCATTCCCACATGCAATTACCCACATATCTTGGTAATTCGAACACTAAATCATAAAACCAGTGTTGATTTCACCAACTCCTCCTCCTCCAAGCTACACACATTTCTTTCAGCTGCCTATTTGCCCTTTGTGTTTGTGCATCTGCGTGGGCCTGTTTGTATGTGTATGTGCGCAATATGATGCGTGCGGGTATGCGCGCATCTGTGCATGTATGTGTGTATGTATCTGTTTGTGTGTGCATTCAGAGCCTGCTTTAGATTTGAGAATTCGAAGCAACCCAAACCACAGTGATGTGGACCTCTGTGTCTGTATCCTCTCTCTGTCTCAGGCTGTACGCTGACTCTCTGGCCCCTCCAACAGAGGAGATATCAAAGGACAACCATCTGGTTCTCTCCACCATTTCTCCCTCTCTGTCTCTGTCTCTCTGTCTGTTTCTCTCTCTCTCTGTCGCTCTTTCTCGTTCTCCACATGTAGCAATAGGGGATCCAGCTTGAGGATTCTCTACGCTGTCTTGTGGGCAGACTTAGTATTGTCATTGACTTGACTTGATGATAGAGAGGAGCATAATATGTCATGCCCTTCCAGGCGAGCGTGAATTAAATCACCCATACCAGATGAGCAAGACGATCTGGTATTGGGAATAATTAATAAGCCTGGATAATAAGCAAAGACAGTAGTAGTCATTGCTAGCAATCATTAATGTCTTGCAGAAACCTCTGCAAATCTCCAAAACTTTTCAGAAATTAAGAAAACATCATTGAATTTCCTGTTTGTATATATGTATATATTTTCTTTTCATATTTCACAGTGAATTTACAATAGCTTGGCTTGGTCCCAGATTCATTCTTTTTCTATGCAATAGAAGAAAACAAATTGGAGAGTTTTCTGCAGAACCTCAACAATTTGAACAATTTAACCTCAACAATTTTATTTAAAAACAGTTTATTGTTTTGAGAAAGATAGCATGGCAAGAGTGGTAATGATAACAATGTTAAATGACACCAGGAGAGACGAATGACTTTTGATGTAGTGACGTAACACAATGATGCAAATCACGACAACTGTGTGTTTATCCAAGCCTTGTGACCCAATAGCCCAACTCTTTATCTCATCCCACACACCACAGGCGCACACACATACACACACACACACACACACACACATGCACACACACAGATCTCATCTCCACCTGGAAGCAGATCCTCCACAGTCCACATGGTAAACTCTGGGCGAAGCTTTCATGGTGACTGCACATAGTGTACATTTCTCTGGAGCTGGACCGCAACACGGAGCAGGGCTTCTGCCTGCCGTAGCTCTGCCGTTTAGCCTTTCTCCAACTGATAAGAAGAATCATCCAGAACAATGCGTCCGATTGTGTACTTAAGGGGCTGCAGGGTGACTGAGGAGCCGTGCAGATATGCACACACACACACACACACACACACACAGCCTTAAAGAACTATGAAAACAAACACCTTTTTAGCTGTGGTTTTCTCGCTCCCTCTTTACTGAGCCCTTTGACAATGTGAGTGTCTCTCTAATAAAAGCTTGAGGTGTTACTTTACTCCCACAGCCTTGTCTGTTGGTCCTGCTGCTTTCACTACTAGTGTTTACTCAGGCAGCAGCAGGTTCATTCAGGAGATTTAGGAAGCCAATATGTCTGTCACTGTGTTCGCTTCTGAAGGTACTGACACATGGGTAACAGTTAGAGGCAACTGATAGAGTAATAATACCTTCACAGGAATAGGGATTGACAAATAGGACAAGAATTTGTGGCTGTATATTGTCCACAAATATTGGGCATGTGTCATGGACACTGAGTTCACTTTCTAAGAAAGAGATGGAGGCGTGTACTGTGCAGTGTAACGAGGAACTTTGTTCAGCAACTGCTAGATGTGGATGAAACATTATAGAAATGTGTCTGTTTTTTTTCCTTCAGAAGATATGTTGTTCCACTTTATGTATATACTATAGACAATATACTGTGTAAGTTGTCACCAAAACAGATTTTTGTACATTTATTGCACTGAATAAAGTGATTCTGATTCTGATCATATCACTTGAATGTTATGGAAGATGGTGGAGAATAGGGCCAAATGAGGGAATGTTTCCTCTGCAAAATCCACACATTTTTTGGTTTGCTTTATATTGGATATTTTGAAGAGCATATCTTTTCACTGGGTCTGGGCTCCTTGGTAACACCCATGACTGCTGTACCCAAATGTATCAAACCAAATTCATACTAGGTGGAAAGTCAAATGACTGCTGTAAAGTCACAAGTAGCATTGGACAGTATACAGTGGTAAACAACAGGAAATATGAGAGAGAAAGGGGGTGTTATGGTCAGACTAGAATTGATTCTCAAACATCTGAGCCCTAGTCAGATCAATCATTGACCGCACCTCTTTACTCAGAATCAACATACACTTAAACACTCGAGTAGGCTTGTATCAGTCACCGGTGAGCATTGTTTTATCTGAAATCTGATGGAAGTGGAGTTTTCACCACAATCTCGCCTCTGACACGAGTTGCTGTACACGCTTCTCCACACGTCTAGTCAGAGACAGGGATCTCTGAGGGCGTTATCAGTCAGACCACTTAGCCGCTTGGGCCCGGCAACCGTTGGGTCTCCCCGTAATTCTCTGTAAATCTCTACAAGATAAAGCTCTGCCTGCTTCCCTTTGTGCGAAGACAGACACCGGTATATGAGCGGAGATGAAAGGATAGTCTTTCAACACCGAACGGAAACAAACAGACAGGCCGAAGAGCCCGAGCATACCTCCGACCCGCTCCTCCTCCTCCTCCTCCTCCCCTCTCTCCACTCCGCTCTCCTCTCATCTCCTCTCCTCTATCCTACGTGCTCTCTTTCCCTCGGTCATAGGGGAGTCCTCCAAATCATCAGTCAAGCATGCATTGGGTTGATGCAGGGATGTTAGCTGTTACTCTGAGGGCGCTCGGGGCTTCGTTTCAATCATCTAAAGTTACTCGGATGTACGCTACGGGATTTCTTGAATTAGTTAAACACAGAGTTCCCATCAAATTAACCTTATTTAGATCAGGGTGCTCTTAGACAGCCGCTGAGAAAAACAATGACATTTTCTTTTTACAGAAAAAATTAAACATTGTATGTACAAAATGATAAAAAAATAGGTCTCTGACTTTTATGATGGGGAGATTGGTAGATCAGAGATCAGAGTAAGTCTCATGAAACATTCACATTGAAACACTGACTTTTCATACCTGTTTATTCCTATTCAGGATCTGGAGTCTTTCCCAGCATGCATTGGGTGGAACACAAGGAAACACCCTGGACAGGCCACCAGTCCATCACAGATAGACAAACACATTCACACCTATGGACATTTTAGAGTCTCCAATCCGTCTGACTTGCACCTTTGGACTGTGGGAGGAAACATGAAACAGGACCAGGGCTGAGATTCAAACCCAGGACCTTCTTAGCCACCATGCTGCCCAAAATTGAAACAAATTAACACTACTATAACTATATAAAAATATTGGATTTTCTCTCCCTGCTTTACCCACCTCCAGGACATTTCAGAGGTCGGGGTCACCTACAGAGCAGCACCCCAGGGAGCTGGTAGGGATTCAATGTATAGCTTGAGGACATTTAGACGACTTTCCAGTTCTGAGGGACAGCAAGGAAAATCATTACATACTTTCACAGCAATGCAACAATAAACAGGAGATAAGCAATACAGATGCGATCAGAAAAATTTCCGAGACTTTCCTGTTGATGGATGCAGATAGCATCGCCTTTTCCAGAAATGGTGGCTGCCAATAGTAGCTAACACAGAACTAAATACAGCCAACAACACGTTCCCCTCTCTTTACTCACTGCACTTACTCAACATGCTGGAAATGATGTTGATTTTGGGATGTGTCATTTTTTGGTGTGAAAATAAAAAGGACGTAAAAGTCTTTGCATATTCACAGGTATCATATATTTCATGCCTGTATACAGCTTGATAAATCTTCTGTTGAACCTGAAGCAAAGGATTAGTAAGTGAAATAAATGCTCAGTAACACACACAGCACAATTTACAAAAGCCTCAAAGCATTGATCAATTGCTGCTTTGATCAGCTGTTGAGCTGAGAGGGCTAAAGAGTGTCAGAGTTAAGACAGATGAAGGGTCGATGGGGGCGTTATAATCCGCTTTACATCCATACTGCTTGCACAGTGGCCCCACATCACACACACAGACACACATATACAGACATGTAGTATACATATACGGTATGTAGTAAGGATTCACACTCCAGCACACACACACACACACACACACACACACACACACACACACACTCTCTTTCATGGCTTGCTATAAGGTCGGACTCTGCCCAGACAGCTACCATCAGTATAGCAAGGGAATTTCATTTAGTTTCTAGAATTTTTTCATCTTCACTATTATTTATATTCACATGAACTGTGCAAAGCCACATTAGATGTAATATCAGCATTGATTATGCCTATAATAACAATTTTTTTAAATTTATTTTATCTTATTTAATTCATAGCACTTATCTAAAAACAGAGTTTACAAGGTGCTTTACATAAAAACAAAAACTCAAACAGTAAAAAGAAGTGTCAGAGTGGCAGTTTTTTTTCATTCTAACAACTGACATTGTCCCTCACATGTAGATAATGATTCATTAGTTTGGGACCAAGCTAAGGCAAAAGATGTCAAAAATACATTAGTATGAAATGGTAAAATGAAGACATTTTTCACAAATGTGAAAAATGGACTTGTTGGAGATGCAAGGTTTCTGCAGGATACTGATGAAATGTGTTTCATATAGGAGCTCAACGCAAGCTGTTAAAACACAGCCTCCTCTCCCCTCGGTTATTCCTCCTGTCAACCTCTCATTGTTCCCCTCTCTTCCGTGACCTCAAAGACATTCCCACAGCTTCCACACTGACTTCACTCAGTGACTCAGGCTCTCCCAAGCGCTCCTGTCATGGGGAACCTGTGTAAGTTTGGGAGAAGGAAGGCAAAAGATGAAAGTGTGACACACCACTCCAGAGAGGATCTGTTCGCCCTGAAACGCACTCTGCTCATCAATGGAGGGCTTGACTTCAAACGGCGTCAGTCCAGCCAGACGAGGACACACAGGAAAACAAAGCGTTACTCAGGGACTTTTAATCCTGTCAAAGTCTCTCCAGTTCATTCAGAACTACAAAAGCTTTAAAAGGCTGCTTTCGCCAAACAACAACATTTGAAAAGTTTTATCAGGCCACAGAGGTGATATATTACTGCTGTCGCACGAAAGCTTTCATTTGGATTTTTTTTTGTTTGAATTTAAAGTGCACATTGTCATTATACGTAAAAGATTGTACAACCCCAAGGACTGTGAAACCCAGTCAAAATACATTGATTATCTTCAAACAAAGCATGATTGTCAGCCAAAGAATGAAACTGTTTTTCTGAATTCCTGAACAACTGACTTGTTGGATGTCCAAGGCATTTATCCAGCAACAGTGACATCTTTCTATTTTTTTTTTTATGCTTTACTTTGGCCAAGTCATACCTCTTTTCTACAGGGGAAATGGCATTAAGCGTGCTTTAGTCATAATCCAACATGAATGAATGGAGATGTTGTTTGATTTCATTCCGGAGCAATTATCCCATTGGTAAGAAAATGACTGCTTTTAATCACAGAGGAGAAAAACAATTCAGACAGGATTACTTCCACTCAAACGAACCTCCCTCCAGACAGGAGAGTTTAGACTGTCTACTGTTTCACCAAAGTCTATTTAATATCCTTTTGATTCTTACCATCCCCTGGCCAGACAGCTTACCTATACTCATATTTTCCACTGTCCAGCTTCAGTTTCATCCAATCTACCTCACCAAGCAAGCCCACATCGCTCTAAACAAACCCAGGAACTGTTTCAGGTTGCACCCAAATACAGAGATAAGGTAAGCATTTCTTCTTCAGGCACAACATCTCCGCAGTTTGATTGTCGTTTCTCCATAAGGCGAGAACAGGCCCATTATCAGATGGGTCTGCCAGCATGTAGGATCACTCCTCGTCCTGTGCTGAGTGGAACTGCTTCAGGAAGCAGAGAGACATGGTGGTTGGCTGGTGGCGGCGTCACACTTCTGATACAGCCCACGGGCCTTGTGTCTGCCAACAGTAACCTAAATCAACCTTAACCATCCCAAACCCAAACTAATCTTGGATATTACATGTATTTTTGTTCATGTTGTAAAAAAAAAAAAATGTCTGAATTGCATTAAAATAGGAAATGAGAACCGTTTTGTCTATAAGTAAAGTCTTTTCACTCTTTGTCTTTCTGGAGTATGCAATCACAAATGCAACAACATTTGTGATTAAAGGCGATTTAATTGTTATATTGTAGTAATAAATTGAATGCTCCTCATTGATGTTTGGCAAATATCATGCAGTTACTGATGCGATAGGCAATAACTGAAGTATACTCTCAGTTCCTCTAGTCAGCTCAATTCCATGGTCTAAGTGCAATGGTTTACAAACTTTATCTCTGAGGACCCAAATCTTGAAAACAACTTTTTTTTTTTTACAAAGGCTTTGATGTTTTTTGACCTCTAGCACCTTAGCAAAAGACAGTAGTCGAGTGTGCGGTGATCTTCGCACAGATTTTACACAGCCTTAATAATTCAGGGACCCGTTTTAATCTTTCTACGTTCCACCTTTGGGTCTGGATTCAGTCTTTGACAAATGCTGCCCTAGCTGACACTGAGATGACCTGAATCAGTGACTCTCAGGCTCAGTAAGGGGGCTATCCTACCAATTCCATGCATGCCTTCTCTTCAGGACGCCTCCTCTTCACATCACACCGGCAACAACACAACAACTCTCTCTACCTCTCTCTCTCTACCACTAATTTAATGTTGTCTTTTGTTTTTCCTTGCCCTCTAAGAGCTCGTCTAAATGGCTGACGTTGATGAATGCATGTAAGAGATCCGCTGCAGGTAGGATATGGTTACAAGCTAAGCTGAGAGGGAGGGAGGGAGGGAGGGAGGGATAAGAGGGAGGGATAGAGGGAGGGATAGTTTATAGATGGCCGTGGGGGAGCGGCGGGGGTGTGCGGAGGGTCAGGATGTTTGTCTTCCAATGAGCCGTGACCCTGGGAGAAAGAGGAGGGGAGAGGAGGATGAGAGAGGAGAGGAGAGGAGGGCGAGAGGAGATGAAGGGAACGAGATTAACGGAGAGTGAGACAAGAGGAGAGCATCTTCATTGACAGGAC
>NC_136008.1:24420332-24440332 GCF_048128805.1 Centroberyx gerrardi
CCATCCTTCAGTTACTTTGGTGGACAAGGATGTGTGTTTGATTCAATGGCAGATGCAGGCTCTCATCTCTCTTCCTTCTCTTTTACTCTCTCCTCTTTCTCTTATGTCTTCTCTCTCTCTCTCCACTCTTTCTTTCTCTTTCTCTTTCTCTGCCCACACCTCTTTGAAGACAAATTAAGTTGTGGTTTTGGAGCTCAAACCGACTCACATGTTGGAGAGTAATGTAAATAACAGGGATATTGATGCATCAGTGGAACTATTTTTATGGCGTATGAATGTTCCAATGGGTTTAGTGTTTAAAAATTCCAGCCTTTTAGCTATGAAATAAAAATCTCACAATGTTTGATATTTCCCACAACACAGGCGGTGTTTTCACAGTCCAATTTGCAGCAATTTCACAACTGATTTAAGGGTTGGGGTTACAATAACACGCCTCCAATGGTTTAGGAGTGCTGCACCTTTGTTGAAGAGAGCGAAATAATACAAATTGGTCCGCAACCACTGCTGTAAAACTGTTGTGAAGCCACAGTGAAGGCAAAGCCATGGAGACCATAAATTCTTCTTGGCGCAGCTAGCACAAATGGAGAAATGTTTTTATCTCCCCGAACCAAACATACACAACACGACAGCAGCAGGGCAGTGAGCCGCTAGTCTGATCTTGTAAAAAATGATTATAGCCTAATAACTTTGATTTAATACCTTATAACAAACACATGAATCAACTAATTCTTTCTCACCCACAGCCACTGGTAGCTATTTGTTCAGCAAGTTGTTTTTTGGTAAATAGTTACGCTTCAAAATACTATCCACTCAGTCTTTGGAAAGGTTATTGGCTTAGCTTAGTATTACATGGCAAATGGAGCAAGCAGTAGAAAAGGAAAGCAATGGCTCACTTGTTGTTCTGTTGTGTTTAAACTACAGTGACCATGATCCTCTGGGAGTGAGGAGGTTGTTGCAAGCCAAAAAGCTATTGCGCTGCCGCAAGCTGTAAACGCTAAAATGAAACAAAAAGAACAGAAAATCATTTGTGTAGGTAGGTTTTTAGTGTATTGTGTTGTTTTTGTGCATGTGTGCGTGTATGCATATGAATATGTGTGTGCATTTGTTTTGTTGGTGCTCTGTAAGATTATGCTACAGCTAGCAAGTCCTAGCCATGTAGTTTCAGAGTGGTGGAAGTAGTGTGTGTGTGTGTGTGTGTGTGTGTGTGTGTGCTCGCGCGCGCCTGTATTTTGGCTGGTTCAGGAGGTCTCGGAACGTTTCTAATCCCACCATGCACACTGACATACAGTCCTAACACACACAGACACGCAGACATACACACACACACATGCACACACATGCACACACATGCACACAATCATGAAAAGTTTTGAGCCATACCATGAGAACAGAGTGTTAGCACATTTGAGTTTCTGCCATTTGGCCACAGTGAGAGGGAGAGAGAGAGAGAGAGAGAGAGAGAGAGAGATACAGATCCGGCAGACAGACAGACAGACAGACAGACAGAGTATGCATGTGTGTGTCGTGGCTCTGTGGGAGACCTTTACTTCTCTGTGTTTGCCACCTGTTGGTGATTAGTAAATTCCAGTAAGTTCCACATTAAGACGAAAATGAGTCATTTATTATGAAGATGGCTGATATCCGGTTTAGTTAGTCCCACTGTGCATGTGTGTGTGTGTGTGTGTGTGTGTGTGTGTGTGTGTGTGTGTGTGTACGAGTGTGTGTTCACATCTGACTGTGTGCATCTCTCTCTCTCTCTCTCTCTCTCTCTCTCTGCCTTTGCCACAGTTCTTCTGCTGTCACTTTAGGTTACATTACCCACAGTATGCCAGAGTATTGTGTGCATCCACGTGTGTGTGTGTGTTTGTACAGATGCACAGGTATGCGCATACATTCAACCACATGTGAGGTAAATGGGTTGTTCCTGGTGTGAATGGGCCGTCAGAGCCAACTCACTTTAGCTGATCAAGGATGGGAGGAATATCTATTGCCAAGCAAATCATCCAAGTACAACAAACCTGCCCATATCACACACATCCAAGCACAGTCCCTCAGCGCCCCCAAATCTGTGCTGCATTAGCCCTTCCCAACATCCAATCCCATGTCGGATGTCTCTCTATGTCCAGAGAAGTTTGACCTATGACCTGGCTGAGGGTTCTTTTAAGGACAGGGTCGGTAAATCCAAAAAGGCCCAGTGATTGGAAGAACGGGGTATGCCAGGGTTTCTTAAACATTTTTTCAACCCAGGGTCCAAACTTGAGTAAATTCAGCCTCATCTTGGGTCCCAGGCTCATTAACACACATTAGCGCTCATGTCATGTGGGGAAACCATTTTAGGCTCCAACCCAAAGTTTAAGACACTGATGTACGCACATTCAAAACCGTTTGACCTTGGTACAGGATTGACGCACGGTGAACCCCCACTACTGATTGTAATTGCAATCACTATGGTAATTATTCACCTTTGGGGAGCATAGTTTTTCTTATGTTTTCATCAAAAAACCCTACAAAATAAAAGCCTGTCTCGATACCGTTTGATCTGGCCGCAGTGGGAGACACATAGCGTGACTCTGCTCCATCCTCTGTCATCTAATTAGGGCAGTGAAAACAATGGAAACCGATTTTCCCGATGGTGAAGCTTATCTCACATGTGGACAGACATTAGTGAGTCCAACTGGCACCAAGAAGCACCATAGAGATTTTTGACGGAATGACTACATTTTACAGCAGTGCAAATCTAGCCATTTTCTGCAGCTATTTTGCATCCTGTCCACTCTCAACATGAAATACCACCACTCAGTAAGCAAAGCACTGATAGGCTGCTAATGGGAGGAGGAGGTGGTCCTGTTCTTCCATTTATGCTTTGTGACCACTGCATTTTCAGCCCTGTTAATGAGATTAGAAAAAATGTATGTAAGAATGTATGGCAATTACTTTTTTAACAGTATTATCTCAAATCTGTCTTAATCTGTCTTTCAGACTCTCCACTGTTATTTTTTTTCTTTGCTCACAGGAGATTTTCAGCTCCTGTGGTGTTTCCATTCACCATGTTTACCTGTAGCCCTCCTCAGCTCAATCGTGTGTTAGCTCAAATTCATTTTGGGATGCAAAATGGCACAAATTCATACACCCAGTCTTTTATGTCTACACAATACAAACTACCTCCATAGTTGACATTCCAATGTTTAGGACTGGTCTAACAGCAAGACTTCTTGTAGACAATGTCACAAATTCACTGGCATAATTAGCCTACCATTGCTTTTATGTGGAGGCCATTATCACTGGCTATAAACAGCCACTGTAGTCAGTCGCCCCTCTCTTTTGCTCAGATGCAGAATCAGCCATGTTTTACTGGCCTCATGTGCTTCACACACGTCCCATATGTGTGCTGTCTAGCTAGTGTGGGTCTAGAGCTATGTGGGTAGCCAGGTATGTTTCACATAGATTCATGAGGCAAATGTCATCTCCTTTGTAAGCAATTTTGACTTGTATCTAATTATGACTTGAAACGCCCTTATTTCAAGGAAAAATTACAAACAATGTTTTTCCTCCCAATCATTGTCCTTGTTACATATCGATGTTGACATGTGAAAACCAATTTTTTTCACTTCAATTGAACAACTACATGGTCTTCTATGGGATGAAAACATTCTCTGACCTCTTGGGCTTATGCAACCCTTTCAAAACCCATTAGATAATGTCAGTGCATTGTCATCAACCTAACAACATGGCTGGTTTTCTTAGTTCCTGAAACGTTGATATTTTGGAAATTTGAGATAACGACAATATGCACTACTGCACATAAGCATTTTACACTATAGTGCCAATTAGAGGCATTATAATGGATCACTTCTCTTCCCTTTTTACATTGTTCTTCTCAGAAACACTCGTCACCAGTCCAGCACCAATAAAGCCTTGTTTGAATTGGTTCAGCAGTACAAACCAAACAGAATGCCAGATTACAATCAGGCCAGCGCAGCACTTACAGGCTCGGCTCTACAAGGCGGACATTAGGGGACGTTGCACCCTCGCGTTCATATTTTAACCCCTCAGATTTTCTGTTCTGCAACCCTCCCGCAGGTCAGTTGGGTTTAGTCTGTGTGGAGCACACATGCATTGTCCCCACTAAAGAGTCCAACTCCGGTCATTAGCAGGAACGAGCTTTGGCTTTAATTATAAAAACACCAGTCCTTGAATCATGCTGTTTTATGGGTCCTGGGTACTTTTTATATGACTGGTTTTCAAACATGAAATGGATTGCTTGTGTGAGAATAATCAACACCAGTTAATTTTTAGTGCCTCCGGCCTCTGGGCACAGAGATTCTTTCTCTTTTGTTGGTTACCATAACAATGTGTGATCAGCATTAAGCAGAATCAGAGCTGTGACAGATAAACATAATAGCCTGTTTTTATTTGCTTTTTTTTGTTTTATGTAAATGTATTATATCATTTCAAGTGGTATTCAAGTATTCATTCATTCAATCATTAAATCATCATGCTAAACATCCAGCGAAAAATGTGGTTTGACAAGAACAAGAACAAGCTTTGACTTTGTTTGGTAGAAGGAAAGTGTCTGGTGGACTGTGCTTGGGCTCCAGGAACTGTCAGTTTCTGTCTCTCAAATTATACTTACTTTTAAATTATATTGTAAATGATACTTCCTTTGAAAACACAAGATCCTTTTGTAAATCAGTCAGTTCAAGACACACTGAGGAGTGACTACTGCCAAGAGCAGAGAGGCTTCACCTTGCTCCAGTGTCTGGAACATCAGAGAGGCTTTCCAAATCAATTGGCTTGTTGTCTATTAAAACCGCTCAATTGAACATTGTCTTAACTGTTCCTGAAATGTAGAACGTAACATTAGCCACTGCTAACTTCAGCAGAACAGATGTGGCCAATACTGAGCTTTGCTGGAAGAGGGCAAGGGTCTAGTTTTTACTGGATGGAAAAATGTCTGCATTCATTTGCTTCATAAAAAGACAAATTCTCTTTTCACTGTGGTTCGCCGAGGTTGTTCTGCCTGGGTTAGAAACCAAGGGGTAAATTGTACTTTCACACATGTTTTAATTCAAGATCTTTCCATTAGAACCCCTTAGATTGGGAGGAAATTGTTCACTAGAAAAATAAAGCTCAGGCCATCTGCCTTCTTTCAACTTTCTGCAGCAAGTATTCTTGAAATTTCTCTAGCGCGGCGAGTGGACCATGTGTTTTGCGAAAGGTCAAAACAGTATTTGCATGATAAACTGTATTTTCATGAGAGATGCCGCTTTGTAAAGTTTGCATAGCGATCACAGTGTGCTCTATCTCTCTCTCACACACACACACACACACACACACACCTACTCGCACACAGCCTCTCTTTGAGGCGGATGCCTGACACGGGTCCCTGCGGAGCGGAATGATTACCACGGGACAAAAGTCGAAGGCGAGACAGGCCCGCCTGTTATGAAGAAAGGGCAGAAAGGCTTTTATCGGGGAGAGAGAGAAAGAATCCCCACGCAGATTAATAAAATCACCCCGAGGTTTCTTCTATACACACCCTGATCCACGCCGCCCCCTCCAAAGCCCCCGCCAGAAATACCACACACGCAAGCACGCACACACACACACGGAATACCTGGGGTCTGCCTCACCTGTTGCCTGGCAACAACTGATGGGAAGAAAAGGTGGCGGTGCTCCGATGATTAAAATTTCCCGGGTAGCGGGGTTTGATCCCCGATACGCCGTCATTGTCTCTCGGCGGCTTCATAAGAGACCGAGCGGTGGGGTAGCGAGAGGGAGAAGGGAATATATAAACTTTCTCACTCTTGTCAAGAGGTGGCTGGCTTTGCTCACCGACTTTTCCTCTCATTTTTCTGGGGATGAAAGAAAACCCCCTTCCAAGTGAATTCAGGACTTTCTTTACCTCCCCCCCTCCTCCCTCCTCCTCCTCCTCCTCCTCCTCCAGTCATACTAGTCACTTTGACAATCCAGTGGGTAGTCACGTTTCTCAAAAGACGGGCTAAAAAGAAGCGGAAATACATAAATTGAGGTCTTGCCGAGGGCGAGATGCAGAATCCGGTGCCCTTTTTTTTTTTGTTTTTTTTGTTTTTTTGAACAGTCTTCAGCGCTGCGTTTATTTAAAGTGTTGCCATCGAGAGAGGGAAGTGGAGACGCCTCCTTCGGAAGGAATGTGCAGTTAATGCCGCGCTCATGGCCAAATTAGTCAGGCCTGCAGAGGGGATTCCTCTATAGGGTCATTTCCAAAGTGACGCACAACACACACACACACACACACACACTACAATACTTTCACATCCACACACACATTTACGTACTTAAACTCATATGCATATGTACGAAGCATAGACGCGCACAGTTTACCGTACACATTAACACACATGCATACACACATTCGCATATATATGCTGTATGCATTCACATATGCAAACCTATATGCAGTACAAACACATGAACACACACACAAGTACACACTCACGGCCTATAAAACCATGTGGAACTATCTAGGGAATGCCTTGCTAACATCTATAAGAAGACCCTGATGCACCAGGTTAGTTAGAGCAGCAGCATGCACACACACACACATACACACACACACACACATTTGAACATGTAGGCGTGTTCGCACAAACACATTTTTGGTCCATTTGTTTAAATTTGACATGGGAGATTGTAGGGAGGCTGTTTTATTTACTTGTTTTTTCCTAAAGTTAGGAGGATGCAGGTCATGTGTCTTCTTTTTCTAAAAAGTGGAATCCCATCCCTTTCCATACACACACGTACACACACACAAACACAAACACAAACACAAACACACACACACTATCCTTGTCTTTTGACCTTCTCTATACAAAACTCTGACCTGCTTTTCCTCTCTGTGTGTACAGCTGACAGCTCTTGCTCATCCTGATTATCTGTCCTTGACTACCTTCTCAATCCCTCTTACTATGAAATGATCCCCCCAATCATCCCAGTATACACACATATGAATGCAGGCGCACACACACACACGCACACACACACACACACACATTCCTTTATTCAGATATGACCGCCCCACCTTCCCCTCACAATACAAGCACCTGTCCTATGCCTGTTTGTATTAATCTAAGCCTGCCTGACTGCATGTAAGAGAATTTCATGAAGCCGTAATTATTTATTAGAACTTAGAGCCTGTATTTGTGTGTGTGTGTGTGTGTGTGTGTGTGTGTGCCCACGCATGTCTATTTTCATAACATTGTATACCCTCCTCCGCCCCATGCTTGCTTCATGCAGAGGGAACGCACCGGATCAGAATAGTTCTGGGACTGCCATCAGCTTCAGTCCATGCCACCTCAGAAAACCTGCTTATAAGGCCACACACTGAGCCTCCATGTTTGCACAGGCCGCAGCAAGGCACGCGCTACCAATTGCCATCCACGCTGAGCCCTGTCTAATTCAATAGCTTATGACAGGACAGTAGATCAACACTGTCACTGTCATCCGGGAATTTTATGAGTCATAGCCTGGGGAATGAACAGTTTTTAGATCATAGACATGTGTACTGTGGTGGCGGTGGGAGTGGGAGTGCTCGTCGCTCTGATCCAGTCCAGGTTTAGGAGTATGATATTCTCGATAAGGTCAAGGTAAATGGATTCACATAACGCAAGATCAGTATCATAAACGAAACGCAAAACACCAGTTCATTAGGAGCACTGAGCATTTGCTTGATTTCATGGTGTTTTATTCCTAGTCTAAACTGGGGTTATATGTGTGATTTGTTCATCTTTTGGTCCACTTTGAATTCTAGTACTTGCAGTCACATGCACCTTGGCTGAGGCTGTCATAAAGTGGGATTTGATATAATATATTATGTTGAAGGATGTGACCAGGACAAAACACACACAAGAAACAAAATCAGTTTGACCTAAATTCTATGCCTGTGTTAACTTTGTGTTAAGAAGGATGATGTCATACCCTCTCATGCCCCCCTATAGATCAAGGGCTAAATTAGATTAGGGCTAAATTAGGGCTAAATGTGGTATGAAAAAAAAAAAATCTTGTAGTGTGCATCCACCCTTGGTCGGGAGGGTTTGTGCACCTGCCCGACTTCATTTACAGGTGTCGACTGATTCTCTCACTGGACGGTCACAGGGACTGACCAAGTGACCTTAACCTCCCGCACCCCAGTGCCACACACACACACACACACACACACACATACACACACACATACACACACATGCGCGCCTCTACCCCCAGGGGATGGCTGGGCTCGTTGGGACTGGGGCACAAAGACGAGTATTATGCTTCCACATCCCTTACACTGATCTCCTGGGACTGAGGAGGAGGAGGGGAGGGGGGGTTGACCCAAGATTTCATAACATTTCATAATATTTTTATTATTTTCTGGAAAAACAAATTTTTTTCATGGCATTCATTTAACACACATGGGGCCCAAATGTGATATTTATAGTCTGAAATTAAGTAAGAAGTCTAATGAAGACATACCAGTGATTTTGTCCAAACCCATAGTTCCATAAAAGCTGATATGACACATCAGATTTGTATATTGGATCATCACTCTGTCACATGCATCAGTATGCGTTAAATCCCCAGTAAAGGTTGGATTCAGCGCTCTGACTCAGCGGAGGTGAAAGGGTTTAAAACAATGCATCAATCTCTGTTATGTCTCACTGTCCCGGTTGTGAGTTACTGCAGGGCAAACAGGGAAGTTTTCCCATAAAGAATGAAAGAGCCCACACTGTGTTTGCATTGCTTTCCACAACCTTGTGACTGATGGAAGACCAGAAGCCACAGCGGAGCGACGCGCTGGACCTCTGCATACTGTTCCCCCCCCTAAACATCAACACACCAGTTAGACAAATGAGGCCCCAGCCCCGCTCTCTCCACTGCTCTGCTCCCATCAGGGGCCTCAATTCATTAAACTTTACGGTAAAGTCCCTGCCTCTAATATAATTTGCCAAAACTTCTAAACAGACACACAGTTTAGAGGGAACATTAGTCCTCAACACTCCTCTGATGTGATTCTTTAAGATGTGGCTTCCAAATTGATTTCTTCCACTTTTTTCTTAATCTTTGCTCTCCATTGTAATGATAAAAACTACAAGATCACATTTAGATTCACTTACGAAAGGTCAAGTGCCATACCCAATTGATGCCCATGCTTTTTTCTCTTGACACTGTTCCTCAAGCTTTTATGGCACTAACTCCCTCTAGAGGTTATACAACGAGATGTTTCTCTTTCTACTGACGCACATAACTGTCCACTGGGGCATTCTCTCTCTCTCTCTCTCTCTCTCTCTCTCTCTGGGCTCCAGCAGACATCATCCTCTGCTGAATTGAAGCAATTAAACAGGTTTGGAAATTGTAGCAGCAGCCAATGATTAGACCGCCTTCTACCTGCTACCTGGTTTCCTTAGCACATTCCTATAGGTATAACTTTAGGTAGACCTGCCTCTTTGTATATCAATCACAATGTCATCTCTGAAAATAAATATACCACATCCTCAATATAGGCCTAGAATTCAAGTGTGATTATCCTTATCCTGATAACATCTCGAGTAGCATCTGCTCTCATTTTTCTCACTCAGCATTTATGTAATCTGACCCGCAACCTACAGGAATTGAAGCAAATGGGTTTTAAAGTGTTTTTGAGGGGATATACTGTAGGTCTATCAAAGTTAATATCAACTTTATTATGCCGAGAAAAAAAATACTCTTTCGTATTTCTAGATCTCTTTTCAAAAGAAATCAACATGCGAGGATATTTTAAGCATGTTTATTTTATGACGGACAAAACGTTTTTATCACTGTATGTGAAGAAGAGGTCCGTCTCTCTTAAATAGGATCACAGGTAAGTCCATTGAGTTCAATAAGATAATTTTCTCATCACGTGGGCGAGCATCAGTTTGTGTTAACAATGTGTATGTGGGAATTCATATAAATAAAACAAAAACAAATAGGCTACATTTGGATTTAGGCTACTAACCCATAGATCACCGACAAATCAACTTCTCTGAAATAACTTTATTGTGTCAACTCTCTCTCTCTCTTTCTCTCTCTCTCTCTCTCTCTCTCTCTCTCTCTGACGCGGGGGGGGGCTTGCCCTCTAAATAAACTTTGGAGCTCAGAGGGGGAGAGAGAGAAAGAGAGACTGCAGAGGGCTGAAGTCATCAGCGGGCCGGCAGGAGGGGAGTGAATAGGTCCTGCACGCAAAGCAGAAAAGCGCTGAAACTGCGGAGATTTACTTTGGGTTGAATTGCCTGCCGCCGACAGCGAGGAGAGGTGTGTGACAATCAAAAGAACAACAAAACGTTCAACTTAGCAATTTATTTTTTGGTTGCTAGCGCTGGTCCTTGTGATGGCTTGCAGTTTTTTGTGCCATCTTTGATGCTGAGATGAAGCCGGGACCCTCTCCGCGCCTGGCACAGTAGAGAAATTACGCACCGGGACGCACGGCGCATCTCCACAGAGAGAGAGACAGGGGAGAGAGAGAGAGATCAATCTGGAGTACAAAACAGGGATAACAAATTATTTTAATTCTAATTAATAATTCTAATTAGTATTTTGAGTTCCACTAAATGATTGATTCTGCTTTCCTCCTGCGCGCAGTGGATGATAATCGAGCGGTTTTTTGGGAGGGAATGCTCTTTATCACGGCACGGATAACTGCTACCTGACTCAGTCTGGCTTTCCTGGCACATATGAGGATCCTATCCAGGATGTTACTGTCTAAGCGGCCCAGGCATCATTGGGCCACCGTTCATTCTCACCACCACATATCCCATGCGTCTGCCCCGGGCTGGGGGTCCTGCTCTGTCTAGGAATTACACCTCTGCCTCCGTCTGGGGGGAAGAGAACGGAATCATATCCAATAAGTGATTTGGTGGACATTGACATTGGCTTTACGAGTCTCATCTCTGGGCTACTATGCAATTACAACTGATCTCCTTTGTTTTGATCATCTTGCACTGCATGGAATACACTGGTTGTCAGCAGCACAGCAGCTCCAGGCACCGGCAACATAAACGTGAGTATAGGTTCAAGTACTGTGTAAAGGGCGAGATGCTGCCTGGTGTGTGTGGTGCACGCACTCACACACACACACACACACACACACACACACACACACACACACACACACACACACACACACTCAGCGCAGTCTCTCTATGTCCAGTTAGTGTCACTGTCTTCTAATTCAACGTTGGCGGTTTTACTCACAGAGACGTCAAAGTCCCAAAACCCTCAGACAGGCCTTCATGGCAAAGTCCCAGCATCTAATATCATTTGCCACCAAAACTTACAAACTCGCTCGCACCGACTAAATTTCCGGGGACAAAGTGGATTAATGACTGATGAATTGCAATTTGGTCAGTGTGATAAATTATTAGACGTCAGCCTATATGTCACCAAACTATCTTGCACAGAAGCACACAGTTTAGAGGGAACATTGGTCCTGAATGCTCCCCTGGTGTGATTTATTTTTTTTTATTTTTTTTATTTTTTTTAGATATGACCAAATAAATTGCGGGCGATTCTCTCCATTCTCTCCATTTTCTCTCCATTATAATAATAAAAACTACAAGATCAAAGTTGAACTCACTTAAGCTAAGTTACGGCAAGAGACATAACTTGTCATACCCAGTTTAGGCCCATGGTTACCCAAGATATTAATGCTTGTGCTCTTGATAAATCCGTGTGATGCCGGACAGGTTTATGCGTCACAGCTTCTTGCTTTAATTGGGTTGATTACTATTGACTTCTAGCCTATTCTAACAGTAGCTGCTTGTACTGTTAAAATAGGTCGTTACTGTTACTGTTATTGATTGATTGATTGATTGATTGATTGATTGAATGGATGAATGAATGAATGAATGCCAATTGATGCCATTTCCAGCGCGTGCTCCAGCCTTTGCGCATTAGCTCTGTGCCTGTATGGCATAAAACATGCGGTAATCTCACCGTTAAGAGTCCAGTCCCGTGTGTCTCTTGTGAAACTTGGAGTGTTTCTGCTGTCTGACACCTGAAGCCTCCAGTCGCGCTGTGGTTTGCCCTCCGTCCCCTGGTTCCCGTCGCTCTCTAGCGGCCAGAGCAGGCAGCAGACCGCACTGTACGCTCGGGTGTGTGGTGCCTCGTCCAATTATTATCAAGGGTGGTAATGACAAGAATCACTGTTCAAATGAATATGCACAACTTTGATTCCCATTTTGAAATATGAAATATGTTGTCTGTCAAAATCCACGCTATCATGTCAGATTTATTTCCTCAAACAACATTTTATGAGAAAAGTTTCTTCTGATGTTGGTGGACTCAGATCATAGTGTGTCAGGCTAAGCAAGAGTTTACATTTATGCCAGGCAGTTATTGGAAACAGTCAAGCACAGTACTAAAGTCGTACGAGATTCATGTGCCATTACTGAGAAAAAATAAAAAAATATATTTTTATCTTAACTTTGAGTCTATTAAAACGCTGTGCTTGTCAAGATGGAAATCATGACCCATTTTTATCATTCATATTTATCATTGTTCAAAATTCGTGATAATGCTAAATTGACTGTTGGGTCCATCAAAAGAGCAGCTAAGCTCCATACTGGGGAACACTCTAAATCTCCTGGTATTTCATATCCCATATATCTCTCTGTGCTCCAACATTATGTCTCATCCCTTGAACTCTGACCAGCCTTTTTCCATGACACTATGAAAAAAGTATCAATAAAGTATATTTTTGTATTCTTCCTACGCACACTTTATCACTGAGGGCCTCCAGATGTGCTCTCTGACTAAGTCTGTTAGAGAAGAGCAGCGATAACTGGAATATTCCATGTATCACTTGCCAGCGTGGCCGAAAACTGTCTGTGATCTACAATAATAGACCTTCAGAGTGATGTTTTTATCTGTGCCACCTGTGTTTGAAACTTCCCACTGCATCTCTTTCTCTTAAAATTTGATTGTATCGACACCTCACCGGCCCAGAAAAGACCAGTTTATGTTGTTTTTTTGTCATGAGCACCAAAGTTTACGTTTAACAAAAGCAGAGCATTACAGCTTTTTTACAGAGGTTCCTGAGTCTACTATCACCTTTCAGAAACCAGTCCCAGCTCTGCTCAGCTCAATATAGTTCTGGTCGTCCTTGAAGAGCTACGCTTGGATCAGTTTGCTGCGGTTCAGCAGTGTGAAACACCCTCTATAGTCCTTAGCTGAACTGCAGCAAGCTGACCTCACACACCATTCCTACTAGTAAAAGTGAAGGAAATGACCTACTGTATGTGGATATTGTAGAAGTCACACTTTTTTTTACCACCAAGAGAATTTGCTTGGAAAATCCTGCAGTATCAATGCAGGATAGATGGAGACTGTCCAGACTTCTACAATGTCTTTATGCTTTTTTACATTGCATCAAGAAACTAAGATTATCTCTTTGAAATGTTAATTTCCTCCTGAAGAATATGAAGACAGAATAGAAGACTGTGCAATGAAAACAGAGAGAGAGAGAGAGAGAGAGAGAGAGAGAGAGAGAGAGAGAAGAGACACTCTTGCTCTAGTCCCTGGTTTCTTAAACCTTGGCTCAGGACTGAAAATGGGTCACCGGCCTACTTCTTGTGGGACCTCACCTGACAAGAGTAGTAATCTGTTGGTGTCCATGTCCCAGGATGAGATACTAAAATTTTCCTTCCTTCCTTTCTGGCTGAAAAAGTGAAGAACCCATGTTGTAACACAATAGCGTATCTACACACTGAACCCCTCTTTCTGATATAAGCACTAATTCATTTCTGCCTGAGGAATTTGAAGTAAGGAGTAGAGTGAACTTCTGCCCTCCAGATTGGCTCAGTACCCCTTAATTGACTAGCGCATCCGAGGGTTCAAACTTGCACCGAGGACACAGATATCCACCACGTCCAGAGGATGGAGGGATTAGTGGGTGGGGGGGGGGGTGAACGAGTACAGACTTCAGAGAGGGAGAAGGGGTAGGGGAGAGTCGGGAGTCAATGACCATTCAGTCAACGGGCCAAAATTACCACGCGGAGGCTGAACCCGAGCCCCGGGCTTCCTGTATGCGTTGATGCATCCAGAAATGAGAGCATATGGGTGCCTGGGTGCTAACATCACAGAGGTTATGGATTATGGAGAGAGGGCAGCTTAGTGGGGGGTGAAAATGTAAAGGTAAATCAGGAGTAAAATAATGAAAAGGCAGGGAAATCAAGTGTGTGGCATGATGGAATCCTTAAGAGGATCAGGTCGATATTTAACACTGTGGACAAATGTCTGTTTTCCCGCATTAGTTCTAGTTTACTGCAAAAATTCGATATTTCTGATGAACCATCTGTGCGTGCATCTATTCATATGTGAGTTTGAGTGTGTGTGTGTGTGTGGGTACGTTATGCAAGATACCGCTGCCCAACTGAGGTTGTGTCAGTGCAAGTGCGAGGGCAAGGCCAAATTCCTGCGTCTTAAGACTTCTGTGAATCAGGGTAGCTTGGCAGGAACACATGTGGGCAAATGGACAGCAGTTGTAAAGATCACGGAGATATGTCAAACACAGTATCCGTGATCTATGGCAAACTGGCAGCTCAACCCTGAACTTAGAGAAGGAGGAAAAAGGGCCAACTTTAACCCAGTGGCACGAAATGCCCAGAGCAGGGAGATGTACATGGACTGTATTACTATTGCAGGACTTTCCAAACAATTCCTTTTGGGAATGGAGCAACAATGCAGTAGGAGTTCAACAAGTATGTAAAACATGGCACTCCTCTGTTGGCTACATCTGTACACTATTCATGTTAAAGATATCATTCCTTCTAGTAAGGATCAGTAAGTCAGTAAGTTGTAACAGGCTCTCCTCAGGATGATTTTCAGTCAGCATTACACACAGCCACGTTCCTGATCTGACTAAAGCATATAGTATTTCCACCAGAGGATTGAGTTTCACCTATTTCCTCATGGCGACAGTGATACTGCTACTGTTACATTTGGGCCAGGAGTGAAAAACACCTCACAGCATGGTCTCTTATCTGTATTGGAGTCATACCTGATCTGGATTATTGTTGGTGGTCTGCAGAACGCATGTTTACCAAATCAACCAAATCAAACCGTTGAAAATGTGTTATAAAATATGAAAAACACATGGATATCAATCAGTTTTCCCAGATCTTGAAAAAGACGTCTTTTAAATATACAGGGTTTTTACAGGACACTGACTGCATGAAATCATATTGAAGCAATTTCTCCTTCATCAGCACATGTGGCTCTTTAAATGTATAGTGTTTGCTGGGAAACAGATTCCTGAGTTTCATTAAAGTCACAATGAAAAGGCATTTTCAGAGCATCTTGCTTCCTTAATGTTATGTATTTCCTGTTGAAACAGGATATTGGGGTGGGACAGAATGTAAGGAGGGATCATTCAAAAGTGTAAACCAATGGGATATCAGTGGGGAGAATTGATATTTGATAGGACAGGCAGAGGGGCGGAATTGTTCAAAATCTGTGATGGTTTTATTGGTTGGCGGCTCCTGGTCACCACTAAATATTTTCCATTTTCCAGGATGTAAAAGTCATGAGATTTTGATATAAAAATACAATAAAATACATTTTGTGACTTTTTTTTGGCATAAATTGTCAAATAGGTGTATGGTATGACAGTTTGAATGAGCTAAAAAGGCGAATAAGTCATTTTTTATTTCAGTGTGACTTTCATTAACTTTGGATTTTTTGACAACAGAGCCTACAGTATGCTATAGATAGAAGAGAATCATCAACTTAAACATACACTATTACATTCAGATATACTTGCTGCAACTTGGGAGACATTTCTAAATGTCTCTGACAGTTCTGTAGCATTAAAATGATTACAAGCTCCAACCAGGGCTTTCATCTGACAGTCTGGTGAGTCATCCCACAAATTAGGGGATAATGGGGGATGAAAACACTACTGTAAAACATCATATATCAACATAAACTAAACACGACGGTACACATGTACACAAACAGGGTCGTAAACAGTAAATTGCCATCATAGGATATCAATCGCTGTAGGTGATTTATCCCCTATCGTAAATCATTGTACATTATAACATGTTAATTCTGTGGGTATTTCACTGCAGCCTCTGCCGCACACATTACTCACGTGCTTGGGAGCATGTGAAACGATTGCCCTTCGCGATACAGTCCACTTACCCTTTGCCTTGTCCCTTGGAAAAAAGTCTATACTTTTCCTTGCCTCAGACCAACAGTAGGTAAATAGCACTTCAGTATTTATCAGATGTTAGGGAAAACATGTGGTGCTTGATTCTGTATTTCAAAAGTGATGTGGGCATTTTTGAAGATGCTTAAGAGTATGGAATTATAAATCAAGCGCCCCTCCAGAAGTTAAAATATTTGAAACCATTTTTCTTATAGTTTTTCCTCATAGTCTGATAGACTGGCTAACTGACATTGGTTGTACAATATAGGCGTATGTATGTGTTAGGAGAATCAAAGCCAAACTCACTCATGTGTATATCTTAACTTCTCACCTATCAGCTGAAAGTGAGATGAAACACACACTAATATTACTGTGATCCAAACAACAGATGCAGCCATTGTAGTAGTTCCACATTTTACGTGCTTTCTGCATTGCTGTTACACTGTTAAAATACACAAAAACAAGTTGGTTATGGCTATTCCCACTTATATAATATAAAAGATCACACCAGAAAATCAGCAGTTTAAACAGTTGGACTGACATCGTCTTATTTCATTCAAATCCTCACATTCTTTACACTCAGTAAATACCGGAGAAATAGGGATTTTTGTTTCAAACAGAGAGAGAGAGAGACCGCTACTTGGCTCAGTTTTGTTTTCTGGAAGCTTTCAGATGGGAATAATATTCAGTGAGAGCTGTCGTGGCAGCTTGACAGACAGGAATGAAACCGTCAAAAATATGAGTTGTTTGATTCATTTTTCAAACAAGTCATCTAAACAGTTTTGCCCAACACATTAGACACGGTCTTACTCACCCAACTGAGTTATATTGAGTTTTCTTTGTGATGGTTATTTCAGAGATGTATTGTGTTTGCCATTTCTCATGCATGTATGAATCTTCACAACTGTCCAAGATAGAGCCATGAAACTAAAACCTTGGTACAGTTGAACTTGCTAGACAAAGTTATGAATTGGACCATCAAAGTATCCTATGATGGATTTTCACCCATCTTGAATTCTTAGAAAATAAGATATTTCCCTTAGGCTTTTTACATTTTTTACCTCACCACATCAAACTTGGAACATAATATTACTGAACTGATAATACATACTATACATGATCTACGAACCAGCTCATTTGCAAACACAATTTGACCATTTGCCATTTAATTTGAGAAGTGTTTAAAGTGTATTACATATATTGAGTAAAACTAAGGAACCTTGTCTGCAAAGGAATTTTAAAATCAACTAGGCAGATACCACAAATGCCAAAAAAATTTATCTTTTTGCTCTTCTCAATTGAAATTCATACCATATGGTGCACATCCTCTACTCAAGAGCCAAGTATCAGTCATAAGCTAAATTCAGGTTTTGATTGGTGCAGGTGGGCGTGGCTTATCACATCAAGCCTATAGCTCAAGGTGGCTTTGGACTATATTATTACAAATGCCAGGACCTCTATTTTGAATGCCATACCCAATGTTATACACAAAGGCTTTAGCATTTGCAGGCACATGGGATGCTACTCTGAATACCTTGGTCTTTGTGGGGAGTAATTGGTGAAGTTTTTGAAGCCTTGATAAATGGATTAATGGTAGCATGGAGGAGAAGAGAGCAAGAACGAGAGAGAGAAACAAAGAGACAAAAAGAGAGACTTCCAAATATCCATAAAATCAGTGTTTTGCCAAATATTTCTCTGGGGTTAGGTTTATTGAAAACCACAATCTGGGTAAGCCATAGACATTTGTTGACTTGGTTTTCGTTTGGATAGTCCAATGTTGATACTCAACTATCAAGTTACAAAAAGTGGATGTTAAACAAAGTGTCACTTGTCTATTTGCTGCTTCTCCGCAGATTATGTAACCCAAACCCTAACACTAAGATTAACCCTAACCCAGTCACTGAATATCTATAGGCTACTTTTCACACTATTGTGAGGATCACTTGAAACTCAGTAGACCTTTTAGTGACACATTATTGTGAATTGACAGTCAATCAGCATTGGACTATCCAAAATAGTGTGACCCTTGTCTTTTTTGATTTTTTTACGAAACTGAAATGAAATGAAACCTAAACTTGAGGTTGAGTTTATTAGAAATTCAAAACATTAGGCATACTTGATCTTCAACAAGTAATCCTCATCTTATTTTTTACCATGTTTTAAATGTGCACTTGATTCCCCCTCCCCTGCTGTGAACAGAGATCTCCGGCGTGAGCTCAGGGTGCCAGCAGGGTGGCTGTCTCACCTGCTCTGACTACAATGGCTGCCTGTCCTGCAAGCCGCGCTTCTTCATGCACTTGGAGAGGATTGGGATGAAGCAGATCGGGGTGTGTATGACCTCCTGCCCTCCGGGCTTTTACGGCACGCGCTCCCCAGACAGAAACACCTGCACAAGTAAGTAATAATGATGAGAATGAAATCCTTTACTTGTATAAAAGACATTGTCCCTTAACCATATTGTAACAGAATAATATTCCTTGCACTGTATATACATCCGGTATTAGTTGCACGTCTTTCCTGTAGTGAATTGTCCTTGGTATTTTTTCCTCTCACATGACAACACACAGTATCTCAACCATGTCTTGGGTTAAATGTGGCCTCTTAACAGTATGTTTTACTTACATGTGATAAACATAAGTGCAAGTAGGCTAGTTGGCTCCAAGACCTTGTCAAAATATATCTGCTCTGTCCATAAACAGTTGCAGGACCTGCTTGTGAAATATGATATACTCATGTAACTGAAAGATTTGCTAGTAACTAGCTTGTTAAATTGATCACAATATAGAATTGCTTACTTATCCACACACATCTTTTGAAAGGCAAAGCAAACACAAGTATGTTTTTGGTGATGTTAAATTATATGAAGTGATGCTCTACTTTAAATTATATATCAGCACCCTGTAAAAGGCATTCATTTGTCTACAGTAGCCTATATTCCTGTATCCCAATGACACCCCCACACACACACACAGTGACACCCTGTATATTTAACATGCAGTACACACACGATAACTTGTGCGGTTAAATAAACGCCGGCGGGGGGTCTGTGTGTCTCTGTCAGAGTGCAGGCCGGAGTGCGACTCCTGCTTCAACAAGAACTTCTGCACGCGCTGCCGAGCGGGATTCTACCTCCACCTGGGCAAGTGCCAGGAGAGCTGCCCCGAGGGGCTGGTCCGCAGCGACACGCAGAGGGAGTGTGTTCCCAGTGAGTGTTCACACTTCACATTCATCTGGAGGAGGTTTGAGGGTGGGGGTTGGGGGGTTTGTCCCTTATTTACTCTAGATCATGGGGACAAATTTACGTGAAACAGGATCCCCCCTCACCTTGCATTTATCCTGCAGTTCCCCCAATTCCCAAATGGGGGAATGGAACAACAGCGCAGGACTGTGTTGTACAGAAGTTGTACATCTCTCCTGATTATAGAGCTACGAAGTTCTGATGATACACATTTGTGCGTGCTCGTCTGCAGAATGCCCTGCAGAGTGTGACTCGTGTGTGAACAGCGACACATGCACGCGGTGCCGGCCGGGCCTGTACCAGCTGATGGGGAGGTGCCACCATGTCTGTCCCGAAGACTACGAGCCCAACGACAAACTCATGGAGTGTACCCCACAAGGTCAGCCCTGTGTGTGTGTGTGTGTGCGTGTGTGTGTGTGTGTGTGAGTGTGTGTGTGTGTATGCCACAAACGATAGAGAGACTGTCCTGTTACCAGTAGAGCTCAGGCTCAGTTCCAGCGACAGCCGTGAAAATGTCCTTGAGACACTAAAACTCTCTCTGCTGCTCGCTCATTGTAAGTCCCACTGGATAAGAGCATC